>NW_028120122.1:0-35000 GCF_965119305.1 Pelophylax lessonae
CAATCACTCTGCTGTAAGTTCACTCCTCCATATAGAAAACAGCTGACATGCTCCGCCCCCTGCCCCGCCCCCTCTGTTATGAGCGGACTCCTCTGTGGAGAAAAGAACAGACACGCCCCTCCCTCTGCTGTGAGGTATTCCTCTGTAGGAAGACCCCTCCCCCACTCCCATTGCTTCAACCTGACTGTGAGGAGAAGAGTTACTGTAAGCTGAGTTCTCAATGTAAGAACTGCTGACCCTCCCCCTTCACTTTCACCCCTCCCCCCCCAATGTTTTCACCTCAATAATTCCTCTGTATAGAGAAGTGATGACACGCCCCTCCCCCTGCACCGCCCCCTTTGCTTTGAGCTGAATCCTCTGTAGTAGAAATCTTGTCACACCCCTCCCCCACTCTCTCTGCTGGGAACTGATTCCTAGAGGGGAAATTCTCTCCTTCATCCCCTCCCCTCCCCCACTACCATTACTTCAATCTGACTTCACTGTTTGGGGAAGAAGTGATGAGCTGACCCCTCCCCCATTCTCTCTGCTCTGAGCTGACCCCTCCCCATTCTCTCTGCTCTGAGCTGACCCCTCCCCCATTACCTCTGCTCTGAGCTGACCCCTCCCCATTCTCTCTGCTCTGAGCTGACCCCTCCCCCATTCTCTCTGCTCTGAGCTGACCCCTCCCCCATTCTCTCTGGGCTGTACAGAGAATACAGAGAAGAGATGTTGAAGTCAGCAGGCTGAAGAAAACAAAACCCCACCAAAGCCCCCAGCAGGGCTGATTTAATACATTGTAATAAATATTAAAACACTAAATAGTAAAATAAAATATAAAAATATTGACACTGTCCTCTCTTCTCCCCTAAAAATAAAATAATAATTAAAAAAAATATGACAAAAATAAAATTGTAATAAATATTAAAACACTTAATAGTAAAAAAATAAAATAAATTAAATTGTAAAAAAAATAATAAAATAAAATAAATATTGACACTGTCCACTCTTCTCCTCTAAAAAACAAAAATAATTAAAAAACAAATTATGAAAAAATACAATTGTAATAAATATTAAAGCACTAAATAGTAAAAAGAATTTTTGAATTGTGAAAAAAATAATGAAATAAAAAAAAATATTGACACTGTCCACTCTTCTCCCCTAAAAAACAAAAATAATAAAAAAAATATGAAAAAAATAAAATTGTAAAATATTAAAACACTAAATAGTAAAAAAATAAAATCAAATTGTAAAAAAAAAAGTAATAAAAGTAAAATAAAAAAATATTGACACTGTCCACTCTTCTCCCCTAAAAAAAATATTAAAAAACAAATTATGAAAAAATAAAATTGTAATAAATATTAAAGCACTAAATAGTAAAAAGAATAAAATAAAATTGTGAAAAAAAATAATAAAGTAAAATAAAAAAATATTGACACTGTCCGCTCTTCTCCCCTAAAAAACAAAAATAATTAAAAATTTATGAAAAAAATAAAATTGTAAAATATTAAAACACTATATAGTGAAAAAATAAAATAAATCAAATTGTAAAAAAAAAAATAATAAAAGAAAAATACAAAAATATTGACACTGTCCACTCTTCTCCCCTAAAAAAATAAATAAATAAAAAATTGTATGGAAAAAAACATAAAATTGTAAAAACGTCCTGTGAGTGGAGAAATTCTGCTGACACGCCCCCCTCCTGCTGCCCCACCCCTTTGCTATCAGCCGATTCCTATATGTAGAGGAAAATGTTTTCTTCCATCCCCCTCACCCACTCCCATTGCTTCAATCTAAAGCCCCGTACACACGTACTGATCGTTGACCGAACGATCAGCCGTCTTTTGTCCAGGGCTGTCTTGTCCGCTGAAAAGTGCAAAAGACTGCACACAAATTTTGTCGGCCAACAACAGCCGACTGCAGAAGTGATGTCATGTGATGGTTTACTTTCCATGTGTTTTTTCTTCTCTGAGCATGCCCAGTCTTGCTCATCTGCTGTTTGTCGGCCGAATTCTGTACTGACTGAGGAACAATCGGCCGTTCTGGTGAAGGCCAACAAAAATTTTAATGCCTGCAGGACAGATTCTTTTCGGCCGAAAATGCGCTGTCGGCTGTCGGAAGCATCATACTAACAAGCCTACAATCGGCCGATTGTTCCGCGGCCGAATATTTACGGCCGACAATCGGTACGTGTGTACGGGGCTTAAGTCCCGGTTCACACTTGTGTGGCTGCGGTGATTGCATATAATATCGGAACGCACTGCTCCTTCATTACATGCGATCTGATGTGCGGATGCGAGTTCAGTCATACACTTTGTATGGCTAAATTCGCACTGTATCCGCACCAAACACGCACAGGACCCTTTTTTTCAGCCGCATCAGGATCGGATCGCACAGTGGTTTACACTTGTGCGATCCGATCCTGTGCGAACTGTCAGATCGCACTGCGATATGCGATCAAACTGGGGGTGTCGTTAACATTTCATTGACACCCCCTGCGTATCGCATATGGCAGTGTGAACTGCCGGGGGTGCATGTGCGATGCGGGAACAGGCTGCAAATTCGCACCCTTCCCGCATCGCATAAGTGTGAACCGGTGTTCCGTGAGAATTACCTACCCGTGAGAAAAACCTACCCTCGTCACTTCCTGTGCTCGGCACTGTGTGTAATGAAGCGGTTACATTAAAACAGCTGTGCTGAAATACGAGTCATCTCCGCTCCTATCCCTGTCACTTCCCTGATCTGGGCTAGCAATTATAAAAGCGGCGGCGGGTGTATGAAAATATAAATCACGGAGCCGAGAGCCGCTTTTATATTTACTTGCCAAGATCAGGGAAGTGACAGGGACAGGAGCGGAGATGACTCATATTGCAGCACAGCTGTTTTATGTAACCGCCGCGTGGGTTGGTTTTTTGCACGGTACACCGTGATCTTTTCATACTAGTGCGCATGCACACTACTCATCTCCTCAGTTCTTCCATTAGGTATCCGGGGCTGTGAGCATGCGCACTACTCAGCTCCTCAGTTCTTCCATTAGGTATCCGGGGCTGTGAGCATGCGCACTGCTGCGCTGCTCAGCTGTTTCTGGCCGGAAGTGACAAGGGTAGGTAATTCTCACGTTACACCGGCACTGAGATCAGTATTTAGAGGAGGAGTGATCACATGACCCCTCCTCCATTCTCTCTGCTGTGAGTTTAGGGTTCTGTGTAGTGATGTGCTGACACCCCCCATTAGTAGAAATGTTGGCACCCCCCTCCTGTCAGCTGATTCCTATATGTGGAGGGGGATTATTTTCTTTCATGCCCCTCCCCCACTCCCTCTGCTGTGAATGATTCCTATATGTAGAGGAGAAATGTTTTCTTTCACCCCCTCCCCTCCCCCACTCACATTGCTTCAAGCTGACTTCACTGTTCAGAGGAGAAGTGCTGAGCTGACCCCTCCCCCATTATCTTTGATCTGAGCTGACCCCTCCCCCATTCTCTCTGCTCTGACCTGAATCCTCTGTATAAAGAAGTAATAACACGCCCCTCCCCCTCTTCTCTGAGCTGACTCCTCTATGTAGAGTAGAGGGACATGCTTTCTTTCTTTCCCCTCCCCCTCTATCCACAGTTTGACCTGCAGAAAGTTTTATCCCCCTTCATGACCAGGGGGGGGGGGGGGGGCATTTAGTGATATGGCTCTGAGTTACTCAGGGCCAGATTAACGTAGGGGCTATTGGAGCTGCAGCTCCAGGCCCCTACCTTTATATAGGCCCCAGGTTGGCCATATTCACTGTTACCGCTCTTCTGTCACTTGTAAACACAGAAGTCTGGCTTCTATGCTCGCTTCCCCAGGCAGCTCCCTCAGAACCTCCCCACACAGCGCGAAGGCCGGACAAGGAGGGACAGTTGGCGATGCATGGATGTGTTTATGGGCTTCAGAGACAGCATCCCATGTTGAATTAGGCATGCATGGCTGCACCCTTCCTCCTCTGGGTGCATGCCAAGGCACGGCCCTTAAGGCCCTTCAAAATCCTCAGCACCAAGCCCATGATGCTCTTAATCCGGCCCTGGAGTTACTTTACCTCACCTCAGTGGTTCTCAAAATCCGGTCCTCAGGGCACACTAACAGAGCAGAATTTAACCACTTTAGGAGCGGAGCATTTTCCTGCTTAACGTCCAGGCCACTTTTTTCAACTTGGCACTGCGCGACTTTAACCGGTTGCCGACCGCCGCACGACTATATACTGCGGCGGTCAGCCCCGGCCAGGCAGAGTGACGTATCGGTACGTCACTCGCCTGTCACTGACTTGCGAGCCTATAGCGAGCGGGCGCGCGCCCGCCGAGGCGCGCGCCCGCCGCGGCTCGTTCACAGGCAAGTCAGTGCGTGTGACCGGCGGACTCGATGTCCGCCGGCCACACTACGATCGCTCCTGTGAAGGGAGAAAGACAGAGCAGCTTGTGTAAACAAGCTGCCTGTCAGTTCTCCCTGTGTAAAAGTAAAGATCTGACCATTCTACTATGTAGAACGGTTGATCTTTGCTTTTACACCAATAGCCATGTCCCTACACAGTAGAAAGCACGCCCCTAGGACACACTTAACCCCTCCCTTCCCAATAAAGTTAACCCCTTCCCTGCCAGTGTCATTTTTGCAGTAACAGTGCATATGTATAGCACTGATTACTGCAGTAATGTCACTGGTAACCACAAAAGTGTCAAAAATGTCAGTCAAGGGTCCGATCTGTCCGCCGCAATGTCGCAGTACCGAAAAAAAAATCGCAGATCGCCGCCATTACGCGTTAAAAAAAAAACCACCAAAAATGACAAAAATCTTTCTCTTTGTTAGTAAACGCGATAACTTTTGCGCAAACCAATCAAAATACGCTTTTTGCGATTTTTTTTACCAAACATAGGTAGCATAAAACAAATTGGCCGAAAAATGTTAAAAAATTTTGATTTTTACTTTTTTTTTTGGGGAATTTCATATAAAAAAATGTGAAAAATATTGTTATTTTTGCAAAATTTACGCTCTTTTTTTGTTTATAGCGCGTGATCAAAAAATCGCACAGGTGATCAAATACCACCAAAAGAAAGCTCTGTTTGTGGGAAAAAAAGGACGTCAAATTCGTTTAGGTACAGCGTCGCACGACCGCGCAATTGTCCGTTAAAGTCACGCAGTAAAAAATCGCAAAAAAACCCCTGGTCCTTTAGCAGCCAAATCCTCCGGGGCTTAAGTGGTTAACTGACAATTGCGCGGTCATGCAACGCTGTACCCAAATGAATTTGACGTCCTTTTTTCCCCACAAACAGAGTTTTCTTTTGGTGGTATTTGATCACTTGTGCGATTTTTTGCAAAACAAAACAAAAAAAAAACAATATTTTTTACATTCTGCTGTAAGACATTCCCAAAAAAAAATTTACAAATCAAAATTGTTAACATTTTCGGCCAATTTGTTTTCTGCTACATATTTTTGAAAAAAAAAATCACAATAAGCGTATTTTGATTGGTTTGCGCAAAAGTTATTGCGTTTACTAACTACGGGAAAGATTTGTCATTTTTATTGTTTATTTTTTTTTACTAGTAATGGCGGCGATCTGTGATTTTTAGCAGGACTGCGACATTGCGGCGGACAGATCGGACCCCTGACTGACATTTTTGACACTTTTGGGGGTACCAGTGACATTACTGCAGTAATCAGTGCTATAAATATGCACTGTTACTGTAATAATGACACTGGCAGGGAAGTGGTTAACACTGTTGGTGATCAAGGGGTTAAATGTATGCCTCATGCTTACTGACGTGTGTGGGGGGAGGGGACTGTGTGACACAGACACAGATCGCAGGTTCAGCTATGCTGAATCCTGTAATCTGACCCTGCCTGTCACAGAGGAGATCCGCCCGCTTTGTTTACACAAGTGGGCGGATTTCCTCACTCTTTCCCTGACGATCGGGGAAGAGCGGCGGTGATCACCGCATCTCCTCCCCTGGCCCGACTCACGCTGTGTCTGTACACAGCGTGAGCAAGCCTCTGGCGACACGCACGCCGCCAAGAGAGGGAGGAATCCAGCGACGTAGGTCTATGTCACCAGACCCAGGGCTGCCACCTTGCTGCAGCAGCAACGTAAGCAGTCCGGAAGTGGTTAAGTATTACCTTGGGGAGATGCAGACTGGAATACTGCAATCACTGAGCAGCAAATGATATCACCTGGGATGTATTTCAGTTTTCATGCAAACCTGGCCTGTTAAAGCGGAGTTCCAGCCTCAAAATGAACTTTTCCCCATCCACTTGCTGTACATTACCTGAAAAACAATTGGATAATTAAATTATTTTTTTCATTCACTTACCTTGTTTTTAATGAATATATACTTACCTTCCTTCCTCTACCTCCCTCTGCGGCCGTCACCTCCTCGTTGCATTGACTCCTGGGAGATGAGCGTCATCAATCCCAGGAGTCAATGCGCCTGCACCGGCCCTGCTCGCATGCCCAGAAGCTGTGCAGGGATGAGGCACCTGCACCGAAAGTGATGAGCAGGGCCGGTGCAGGGCATTCTGGGACTCCGACGTCACCAAAGAGGATGCAGAAGAGGACGCTTCAGCTTCAGCTGCCCACACCTGAGATGGCAGCACTGGACAAGACATTTTCAAGGTAAGTATTTCTTCTAAAAGGTAAGTGAACCAGGGGACAGTTCAGAGGCTATCATTGCTTAACCACTTGCCGACCGCTGCAAGTACATTTACTGCGGCAGTCAGCCCCTCCTGGGCAAAGTGACGTAGTACTACGTCGATCACCCAAGAGCCTGTAGGGGGCAAACACGCCGCCGGAGGCATGCTCCCGCCCCCGCTCATTCACTGAGGTCCCCGCACAAGTGACCGGTGGCTCCGATGTCCGCCGGTCACTCACGATCTCCCGCTGGAGAGGGAGAAAGGCAGGCAGGTGATGTAAACAAAGCCGTCTGTTATTCTCCCCGGTGTAACTGCAGAGACTATACGATCCTGCTATGTAGGATCGTATGTCTCTGTGGTTACATCACAAGCCACACCCCTTTACAGTTAGAGTCACGCCCTTAGGGACACACTTAACCCCTGGATCTTTAATGAAGTTAACCCCTTCCCTGCCAGTGTCATTTTTACAGTAACAGTGCATATGTATAGCACTGATTACTGCAGTAATGTCACTGGTACCCCCAAAATGTCAAAAATGTCAGTTAGGGGTCCGATCTGTCCGCCGCAATGTCACAGTCCCACTAAAAAAATCGCAGATCACCACCATTACTAGTTTAAAAAAATAAATAAAAATGACATAAATCTTTCCCGTAGTTACTAAACGCAATATCTTTTGCGCAAACCAATCTAAACACTGTTTTACCTGACAATTGCATGGCGTGCGACGCTGAACCCAAATAAAATTTTTAACGCTGTCATTTTTACCACAAATAGAGTTTTCTTTTGGTGGTATTTGATCACCTCTGCGGTCTTTATTTTTTGTGCTAAAATCAAAAAAAGAGCGACAATTTTAAAAACAAAAAATAATTTCTACTTTCTGCCATAAAACATATCCAATTAAAACATTGACAACAATCAAATGTCTTCATCAGTTTAGGCCAATATGTATTCTGCTACATGTTTTTGGTAAAAAAAAAAATCCCAATAAGCAGGGCTTTTTTTCTCAGAGAAAAGGTGCTGGAACTCACATACCCGCCCAAAACCCCACCTCAACTCCGCCCACAGCCCCACCTCAACTCCACCCACAACCCCACCTCAACTCCACCCACAACCCCACCCCAAGCCACGCCTTCCTCAGAGGTAAAAATTAAGTGGTTGCCAAATAGTGGGTGTGATCAAGGCTTAGAGCTGCATAACACAGAAGACGCAAGATTCAAAAGACTGAAGCACACATTACCCCCCTACCTGTACAAAAAAGCCCCCTCCCTGTACACATTACCCCTCCCTGTACATACAGCCCCATCCCTGTACACATTACCCCCTTCTTTGTACATACAGCCCCCTCCCTATACACATTACACCCCTCCCTGTACATACAGCCCCCTCCCTGTACACATTACCCCCTCCCTGTACATACAGCCCCATCCCTGTACGCATTACCCCCTTCTCTGTACATACAGCCCCATCCCTGTACACATTACCCCCTTCTCTGTACATACAGCCCCCTCCCTGTACATACAGCCCCCTCCCTGTACACATTACCCCCTCCCTGTACACATTACCCCCTCCCTGTACATACAGCCCCCTCCCTGTACACATTACCCCCTCCCTGTACATACAGCACTCTCCCTGTACATACAGCACCCTCCCAGTACACATTACCCCCCTCCCTGTACACATTACCCCCTTCTCTGTACATACAGCCCCCTCCCTGTACACATTACCCCCCTCCCTATACACATTACCCCCCTCCCTGTACATACAGCACTCTCCCTGTACACATTACCCCCTCCCTGTACATACAGCACCCTCCCTGTACACATTACCCCCCTCCCTGTACACATTACCCCCTCCCTGTACATACAGCCCCCCCTGTACAAATTACCCCCCTCCCTGTACACATTACCCCCTCCCTATACACATTACCCCCTTCTCTGTACATACAGCACCCTCCCTGTACATACAGCCCCCTCCCTGTACATACAGCACCCTCCCTGTACACATTACCCCCCTCCCTGTACACATTACCCCCTCCCTGTACATACAGCACCCTCCCTGTACACATTACCCCCCTCCCTGTACACATTACCCCCTCCCTGTACATACAGCACCCTCCCTGTACACATTACCCCCCTCCCTGTACACATTACCCCCTCCCTGTACATACAGCACCCTCTCTGTACATACAGCCCCCTCCCTGTACATACAGCACCCTTCCTGTACACATTACCCCCCTCCCTGTACATACAGCACCCTCCCTGTACACATTACGCCCTCCCTGTACACATTACCCCCTCCCTGTACATACAGCACCCTCCCTGTACATACAGCCCCCTCCCTGTACATACAGCACCCTCCCTGTACATACAGCCCCCTCCCTGTACATACAGCACCCTCCCTGTACACATTACCCCCCTCCCTGTACACATTACCCCCTCCCTGTACATACAGCACCCTCCCTGTACATACAGCACCCTCCCCGTACACATTACCCCCTCCCTATACACATTACCCCTCCCTGTACATACAGCCCCATCCCTGTACATACAGCACCCTCCCTGTACATACAGCACCCTCCCCGTACACATTACCCCCTCCCTGTACATACAGCCCCCCTCCCTGTACACATTACTCCCTTGCCTGTTCATAAAGCCCCCCTCCCTGTACACATTACCCCCTCCCTGTACACATTACCCCCCTCCCTGTACATAAAGCCCCCCTCCCTGTACACATCACCCCCTTCCCTGTACACATTACCCCCCTCCCTGTACTTACAGCCCCCTCCTTGTACACATTACCCCCTCCCTGTACATAAAGCCCCCCTCCCTGTACACATTACCCCCCTCTCTGTACATCAAGCCCCCCTCCCTGTACACATTATCCCCTCCCTGTACACATTATCCCCTCCCTGTACACATTACCCCCTCCCTGTACATGCAGCCCCCCTCCCTGTACACATTACACCCTCCCTGTACATACAGCCCCCCTCCCTGTACACATTACCTCCCTCCCTGTACACATTACCCCCTCCCTGTACATACAGCCCCCCTCCCTGTACACATTACCCCCTTCTCTGTACATACAGACCCCTCCCTGTACACATTACCCCTTCCCTGTACATACAGCCCCCTCCCTGTACATACAGCCCCCTCCCTGTACACATTACCCCCTCCCTGTACATACAGACCCCTCCCTGTACATACAGCCCCCTCCCTGTACACATTACCCCCCTCCCTGTACACATTACCCCCCTTCCATTACATACAGCCCCCCTCCTTGTACACTTTACCCCCCTCCCATTACATACAGCCCCCCTCTCTGTACACATTACCCCCCTCCCATTACATACAGCCCCCTCCCTGTACACATTACCCCCCTCCCTGTATACATTACGCCCTTCTCTGTACATACAGCCCCCTCCCTGTACACATTACCCCCCTCCCTGTACACATTACCCCCCTCCCTGTACACATTACCCCCCTCCCATTACATACAACCCCCTTCCTGTACACATTACCCCCTCTCTATACACATTACCCCCCTCCCTGCACACATTACCCCCTTCTCTGTACATACAGCCCCCTCCCTGTACACATTACCCCCTCCCTATACACATTACCCCCCTCCCTATACACATTACCCCCTTCTCTGTACATACAGCCCCCTCCCTGTACACATTACCCTCCTCCCTATACACATTACCCCCCTCTCTGTACTTACAGCCCCCACCCTGTACACATTACCCCCTCCCTGTAAACACAGGCCCCTCCCTGTACACATTACCCCTCCCTGTAAACACAGTCCCCTCTTGCACACATTATCCCCTTCCCTGTATACTTTACTCCCCTCCATATTTGTTGTACACCATTCCCCCTCTTTTGCACATTACTTCCTCCCTATACATACTTCCCCCTCCTTCATTCATTACCCCTATACACATTGGCCTCCATCCCCCTCCACATTATGCCACTTATTCACAAAATTCTGACCTGTCCAGCTGCAACTTCCTTAGTACACATCCAAGGATGAGAAGGCTAATCCACAGACACCCTCCAAAGTCAGGCAAGTGCTGGTGCAAGTCAGGGCAGCTCACACTTACCTCTTGCTGAACTTGTCAGACGTGCTCCCTTCATGTTCTCAGCCATGCTGGAGGAGGTGGGTGGAGGCAAAACTGACTAGACGCAGGGGAGGAAGAAGTTCCTCCTCCGCTCTGAATGCTGGTACCTCTGCTCGGCCTCATAACATGATGTCACTGGTTGCTAGACGCCAAGCGGCAGGCGATTCTAGCAACCAGTGCTGGAGGCCGCAGAGAGGACAGCGGATAGTGCAGCTGCTCCTGATTTACAATATATGTGAGTGACACAGCTTCGGTGCCCCCCATCTGCAGTAGCCCTGGAACCTGGAGAGGACAGAGTTGCCAAAGGTTCTGGAACTGCGTTCCGCCACGTTCCGGCAGAAAAAAAGCCCTGCCAGTGTATATTGATTGGTATACGGGAACATTAAAGCGTCTACACACTATGGGATATATACTGCAATTGACCCTTTTTGGGAACCAGTGAGAATGGAGAGCTGGGCTTGGCTTTTTACCATGATGGGATGGATTGCGCTTGGCGTATATTAATATCCAAAAGTGCATTAATTAGAACAACTGAGTGATTTGTGCATTGAGCATACATTAAGATCCAAAATACAGGGTGCAAGGATCGCTATGTGCAGGATGCAAGGATCGCTATGTAGAGGATGCAAGGATCGCTATGTAGAGGGTGCAAGGATCGCTATGTAGAGGATGCAAGGATCGCTATGTAGAGGGTGCAAGGATTCACAGGTTGCCACTGGAGTCCTCTTCCACTCTTCCATAACGACATCATGGAGCTGGTGGATGTTAGAGACCTTGCACTCCTCCACCTTCAGTTTAAGGATTCCCCACAAATGCTCAATAGGGTTTAGGTCTGGAGACATGCTTGACCAGTCCATCACCTTTACCCTCACCTTCTTTACCAAGGCAGTGGTCGTCTTGGAGGTGTATTTGGGGTCGTTATCAAGTTGGAATACTGCCCTGCAGCCCAGTCTCTGAAGGGAGGGGATCATGCTCCGCTTCAGTATGTCACAGTACATGTTGGCATTCATGGTCCCCTCAATGAACTGTAGCTCCCCAGTGCCAGCAGCATTCATGCAGCCCCAGACCTTGACCCTCCCACCACCATGCTTGACTGTAGGCAAGACACACTTGTCTTTGTACTCCTCACTTGGTTGCCGCCACACACGCTTGACACCATCTGAGCCAAATAAGTTTATCTTGGCCTCATCAGACCACAGGCCATGGTTCCAGTAAATGTCTGCTTGTCTTCAGCAAACTGTTTGTGGGCTTTCTTGTGCATCATCTTTAGAAGAGGCTTCCTTCTGGGACGACAGCCATGCAGACCAATTTGATGCAGTGTGCAGCGTATGGTCTGAGCACTGACAGGCTGTCATGTATAGTCCTGACCAGACTTATGGGCGGAGCACCCCACTCTCCCACACCAAGACCTCACTAGCATGGTCCACCTGTGAGTAGTTACAGGAGGTGTCCCTTCATTGCAGTTTTAGCAGAGGAATCTGCAGCTAGCAAACTTCTCCCATGACAGGAGTGAGTATTGCCCTATGGCTTTGAGAAGTGGGATTATCTTCTCTATGAATAGTGTAGGACCCACTGAAAATGGGGTACTTTGACGTAGTGGTGGGCTTAAGCACAGTATGGCCATATGGTGGGACTAAATCCCCATATTTACTTTATAAGATGAGGTGTTTTTAAATAGCCTTGCAAGATTTGAAAACAACTTTTTTCTGTGTATGTGTGCGCTATTATATTGTTCTATTTCCCAAAGACAACCTCTGGATATGACACTGAGCACGTGCACTCAACTTCTTTGATTGACTATGGTGAGGCCTGTTCTGAGTGGAACCTGTCCTGTTAAACTGCTGTATGGTCTTGGCCACCGTGCTGCAGCTCAGTTTCAGGGTCTTGGCAATCTGCTTATAGCATAGGCCATCTTTATGTAAAACAACAATTCTTTTTTCAGATCCTCAGAGTTCTTTGCCATGAGGTGCCATGTTGAACTTCCAGTGACCAGTATGAGAGAGTGAGAGCGATAACCCCAAATTTAACACACCTGCTCCCCATTCACACCTGAGACCTTGTAACACTAACAAGTCAAATGACACCGGGGAGGGGAAATGGCTAATTGGGCCCAATTTGGACATTTCCACTTAGGGGTGTACTCACTTTTGTAGCCAGCAGTTTAGACATTAATGGCTGTGTGTTGAGTTATTTTGAGGGGACAGTAAATGTACACTGTTACACAAGCTGTACACTCACTACTTTACATTGTAGCAAAGTGTAATTTCTTCAGTGTTGTCACATGGAAAGATAAAATAAAATATTTACAAAAATGTGAGGGGTGTACTCACTTTTGTGAGATACTGTATATATGCACTACAGAGCTTGGCTGTAGTTTTCTTCCTGATTAAGAAATGCGTAAAACGCGTCAAAGTCACAGCAAGCAACCCATCACCCATTTGGAATAGGGATGATGAGGTAACACTTACATAGTACCATACAAACTTTTTATACAATCTAGTGTGAAAGATTGTATTAATATGCCGTATGATGTTTCAGATATATATTTCAGTTCATGCTCACTCTACGATAGACTGTGGCCCCCTTGCATTCACATATTAACGAGCTAAGACTGAAAACCATTCATCCACCTTGGTCAGCAGACAGCTATATTTTGCATTTAGACGACATGTAAACACCTGTTCATTCATTCATTGGGACACTTGACAAAGTTAAGTCTGTGCATGGAAATTACGGACACCAACTAAACACATTTGACACTTGCTTACATTAACACATGACAAGTAAATGCAGCCGGGCCGACTCTGTCACAGGACACAAATTATTATACGGGAACACCTCACATTGACACAAATGCATGGCAAACGCAAAGGCCCTTTCATGTATTGTTCTGTCTGATATGTAATTCGACTGATGAACTGTAAAACCGGTTTGGAGCAGTCTTTTCCTGCTCAACAAATATGCTTTAAATAGGAGCTTCACATTCAATAAAATTAGTTGTGACTGCACGAAGTTTGAGTACGATGTGTCGTCATAACTCCCAGCTGGTTGGAGGGGAAATCCATCTATTGGGAGGGTAGCAACTGAAGGGCTGTAATATCATCGTGATTGCCTCCTGACGAGAATTGAGCTAACAGAGTAGTACCATTAAAGTCCTCATATTTAGTTGTTAGGGTTTTTGTGAAGGCATGATTTGTAATGTGTATATAGTGTTTGCACACACAACACACACAAAACTATATTTAGTCACACACAAATCTTTGGTTGTTGTAAAGAGTATGTGTAGTCACCAAACACACTAAAATGATTGTGGGCAGAAACATGCACTCCTTCTACACAAAGTGTGAATGGGGCATTAGATGTTCCATATTAGAATCATTGAAGTCTTAGGGCTTCTTTAAATGAATGGTGTAAAAATGCAGCACAACCACAAGGTTTTAACGCCCCCAATTGCTACCCCTTTAGCTGAAGGGACAGTGGCTGGGAGGGAACACATACCTTGAATGTGAAACTCTGCTTCATGGCTGTGGTGGGAACCATACCTCCTGTTGTGCTTGGTAGGCACTACTGCTGGCCTGATACAACCAATTCTAGTGAATGGAGCCACACTGCAATTGTGCACAATGTGCATGTTTGTAGTGCAGTATTGAAGCATTTAGGGGGTTAAAATAGGTGATAAGGTGATACAACTCCTTCTCACCGCCTGTCAAATGCACTCTGAAGAGTGATCTAAATGCAGATCACTCTTCAGGCTGCAAAGTAGGTGTAAATGTGTCATTCCTGTGTTGCAGCATGCAAAAAAATACTGACTTAATGCAAGACTACAGAGGAAGGGCTATGGGAGGGGATTATGAAGGTGTTTCATTCATATGTAAATTAATCAGTTCACAGACAGCAGGGCTCTGGGAGGGCGGGATCTGATGGGCAGGGCTCTGGGAGGGCAGGATCTGATGGACAGGGCTCTGGGAAGGCGGGATCTATGGGGTGAGACTCCCTGTTCACACTGGTCAGCATATATAACTGGGCAGGACTGAATTCCAATTGTGGTCCATTGAATCCTGCCCAGCAGCAGAACAGCTTGCTTTTAGAACAGGCTTTGTATGAAAGGGATTTCTATTTGATTTTAAATATTACTGTGATTTGTGCGGAGGGACTTGGGTGGTTTGGACTCTTCTTGTAGGTGTGACTGGGCAGGACTGAATGCTAATTAGGATGGATTGCATCCCACCCACCATCAAAGCTGTGAAGGAAGTTATATCATTTGCAGAGTCTGAGAGACTACAGAGGGGAGTATTATAGGCTAGAGAGGCAGCAGGAAGTGGCTATGGAAGGGTCTCAGTCTGCATCAGACTACACAAAGTGTCACATGGAACAAAGCCACAACTAAATCCAGAAAATCAGGGTGTGACGGTACGCACCGTCACTGACAGTGAAAAAACTATGTGACAGATAAATTAATGGTTTGGACTGCTTCAGTTGGTCAGACTTGTAACAGATGCATGCCATCAGCTCAAACACCTGTCTTCCACGCATTGTAAATTATGCTGATTTGCTCACCTATTGTTTACTGTGCGTTCTCAGTATTTACACTATGATAATGTATATTATATCTTGTTTTACCTTTGGTGCCGGTAGTCTGGGCTTCCAGGCTGACTTAAGTACGCTGAGCTAATTAGCATGTGAATAATAACCTTGTCTAGATGGGATTAGTCATGAGTCAGCTGTACCTCGTTAGCTATTCATTGTGTGATGTTTTGGGTAAATATTCATGTAGTGACCGACCTACTTCTAAAGTGTATAAAGGTTTTTAATAAAAAAATGTTTTAATAAAGCAGTTAGTTGTTTCCAGTATACTGGGATTTGATATCTATGTTTATGACTGCGAGGAAGCCGTATACTGACGGAAGACCACAAGTACAATGTGGGTCTGAGGTTCCGTTACACAGGGGATCTGCAGATAACAAAGCAACATGGTACAGAGGTTTAATCTATGCTGTGAATGATCATTCCATTTAGTTCTACTGAAAAGAAAGTTGGAGTTCAGCTTTAAGGACACTTTTTCTGTTTATATTTATAGTCACAATTGCACTGTATGAAGTTTTGTTGGTCCCTATTGATTATTATGTGTTATTAAGGGCAGTAGCCACAATCGTATTACCCTTTACCAGTTTTAATATATTAGTCACCATTGATGCCTATAGGGTATTGATGATAGTAAATGCACTGCACTGGTTGTTTTGAAACTACATAGAAGATCTTGAATTCCTCCTATAGAATCTGTAGCTTCTAACTTTACAATATACAGTTACTCCATTACCGATCATTTAGCATACTACCCATTCTGTAGCAGTGGCGGCTGGTGCATGATAATTTGGTGGGGAGGGGGGGCAGCAAAATCCCCCCAACGGGACAGCCAGCCAGCAGGCAAATCCAACCCCCTCCCCCCCCTGTGGGACGGACGGCCGGACAGCCAGCATTTTTACCTCCTCCTTCCCGGATAGCTGAGATTCTCAGTCGGTCGTGCGTCTCCTCCCTCTTCCTGGACAACGGCCAGTAAAATCGCTTCTCTTTTGAGCCAATCAGGAAAGGGGTCTCACGACCCGCTTCCTGATTGCTGGGAGGAGAATCAGTGTGATAATAGCGAATATTCATTCGCTATTGTCATACAACTGGGTGGACTCAGGGAGCAGTACTCTGCGCCCCGAACCCACCCTTTTTTGAAGCCTATTAGAGCCTCTGGCTCTAATCACGTGCTTCAAAAAAAGAAAAAACACATTGGAATCCATGCGCCCAGCGCCCTGCATGTAATTTAGGGGGCGGGATGCATGGATGGGGGGGCGGCACCCCTGCGCCCCTAATGGACGGGCCGCCACTGTTTTGTAGTGTCCTGTATAAACTATGAATTTCATAATACAGAGCAGCATGTGCACATTTTGTACACCTGGCCAGGGCTAACCTATTTTGGCATGTAACAAATTATAAAAATCTCTGTGCCTGGGGTTCCGCATTAAGGAATCTTACACACTGGTACTGGAACATAAATCCCAGCATTTTACCCTCACCTGGGTAGCTCAGGAGCCTCCCATAGACATGAATGGTTATACTCAGGGTATATACATTGATACACGCGTAAACATGAGTGTAGTGTACAGATGTATGCAAAAAATAGAGAATTTTTTTCTGCATAGACCTGTACTCTGTACTCATGTTTATGTGAGTAATGCTGTATACCTGGAGTACAACCATGCGCAGCTGTCATGTCAATGGACAGCAGTATGCAGCCCCTTGGACAACCCAGGTGGGTTAAAACACCAAATAATAGTAACACACTCTGTATTGAATCAGATTATTTGATCCAAACTCTGTAGAAAGTCAAAGGAACTCAAATTCCATATTAAAGCGGAGTTCCACCCATTTTTAATACGTTGGATTACATAGATGTATGTAATCCCCTTTAAAACGACTTTTACCAATGGAAACTTTTTTTTTTTTTGCTACTAAATACCTTATTTTCTCGTTTATTCCTCCTCTCCTCACTTCTGGGTCTGATCGGCGATGACGTCATTCGTCGATTTGCAGTGTGTGCTGGGATGTATTCCATGCTAGAAATCTCACAGTATTACCCAGGAGCTGAGCTGTACTGAGCCGTGCCTGCCCCGACTCCTCTCAGTGAGTTGTACTGTATGCATTGTATTCAGCCCGTGTTCTGCCCCGCCTCCTCTCTGTGAGCTCAGTGAGGATATAATGCTTTCAGTCCTCGCTCACTGAGAGGAGGCGGGGGAAGAGCACGGGCTGAATACAATGCAAACAGTACAACTCACTGAGAGGCTGAGGCGGGGCGGAGGCGGGGCATTAATACTGCGAGATTTCTAGCATGGAATACATCCCAGCACACACTGCGAATCGCCGAATGATGTCATCGCCGATCGGACCCGGAAGTGAGGAGAGGAGGAATAAACGAGAAAATAAGGTATTTACTAGCAAAAAAAAAAGTTGTTTTAAAGGGGATTACATACATCTAAAGTTACGAAAATGGGTGGAACTCCACTGCACCTGCTGATTTTCCTCTACCTTGGAATTTTCTTCACCCAATAAGTATATACTGGTACCAGGAAAATAGAGACAGGAGCACACAGTTATTCATATTAGTTGTACGTTTGTTGGCAATAAATAAGGGGTCTATACATTAAATAATCTCTCTATGAATAGGGTTGCCAGGTCTGTTTCCAAAAAATAGCGGCCAAGCTAAATTATATATTTTCTTACAAACATTGTAACACGTATTAAAACAATCCCTTCAAAACTTTACTTAACCGGTTGCCGACCGCCGCGCGACTATATACTGCGGCGGTCAGCCCCGGCCAGGCAGAGTGACGTAGCGGTACGTCACTAGCCTTCGCCGCTCTGATGCGCGCGCGCGCACCCGCGGTCCCGCCGATGACTCGATTGGGGTCAGAACCGATCAGTCATCAGGTCCAGGCCAATCATTTTTGGTCTGGACCTGTTGATCGGTCCTGCCCAATCAGATCATCCTCTAAGCCTGTGAAATGTAAACACAGGCTTAGAGAAGATGTGCCCTCCCCTCACAACGGTCTTTTTGGATCCAGCGTGAGAGGAGAGCACATCTAATTGTAAGTACAGCACCAAGCACGTACATACACACTTAGATAGGCACATTTCACCCCCGATCGCCCCCCCAATTAACCCCTACAGCACCTGACACAACACACACTATATACAGCATATAGCAGTTACCTATATACCTGTATAAGTGTGATTTGTGAACAGGTGTAGCACTTGCGACCCCCCCTTTTCCACTCAAATTACCCCCCACCCCCCCCCCTTATAAAGATTTAACCCACTGATCTCCCCTGACCCCCCCCTGATCACCGCCGTTAACCCCTACACCCTCTGTCACATCAGCACTAATACAAACGTAATATACTGTGTTTTTGTATTTTTGTATTAGTGTGATTGTGATCAGAATTAGCGCAGGCGACTAAGTTTCTGTCCCAAGAAGGTTTAGGGTCCCCGCCACCCGCCCAATAAAGATTTAATCCCCTGATCCCCCCCTGATCACCCCTACACCCCCTGCCACAACACACACTGTATACAGTATATAGCATTTTCTATATACCCGTATAAGTGTGATTTGTGACCAGGTTTAGCGCTTGCCACCGTTCCTTTTATCCTTAGGATACCCGCCAGTCCCTTCCAATAAAGATTTAAACCCCTGATCCCCCCCTGATCACATCCCGTTAACCCCTACACCCTCTGTCACATTAGCACTAATACACACATAATATACTGTTTTTACTGTATTTTGTATTGGTGTCATTGTGACTTGAGGTTGCGATAGCGAGCTAGTTTCTTTCCCAAAGGAGGTTTAGGGTCCCCGCCACCCCCCCCCCCAGATCCCCGGCGCATAGTTTAGAAGTAACCCCTTGATTACCACACACGCACGCACGCACATACACTTCCATTTCTAGTATAGTGTTTGAACAGATCAATATCTGATCTGATCAGAACTATACTAGCGCCCCCATAGTTTAGGGTTCCCAAAACGCAGTGTTTGCACGGTCAGCACTGATTCCGGCCAGCACCTGCGTTTAACCCTTTCACCCAGGTAAGTGTAGTAATCAATAGATTACTGTCACTTACAAAAAAACACAAGACACAAAACCGCTGTGTTAGCAGAGTCAGGCCTGATCCCTGCTAGCATTAGCAGTTTTTTTGGTAGCGCTTGAAATAATCTTCGACAACCAGGTGCTTTTATTACCTGTGAGTCGCATCACTGTACGGGTAAATTTAGTTACCAAAATGTCTAAACGTTCGTACAGTGATGAAGCTATTTACAGTATAATGACCATGTCAGCTGAGAGCGATGGGGAAGCCTCACCGGCAGAATCAGGGTCAGTATACGAACCAGATGACAGCAGCGGCTCCCTGACAGATAGCTCCGACGACAGATGGGTCCCTGTTAGACCCAGGCGTACCCGACCCCATTCTGAAGTTGTTGAGATGCAGGAATCGCAGGGTGCTCGTATGGAGCAGAGTGTGGTTACTAGTGCCGCTCATTTTTCTGGCGACCTGGCAAGCGCCAGCGGCCTAGTACAACCTGGACCTAGTACAACCAGCACTGCAGTAAGACCTGGTGACGTGGCGAGTCCCCTAAGTGCAGTTGAAGCTGGTGCGGTGGCTAGCACAAGTAGTGGCCCGCAGCCACCGCGTATTCGAAGACAGGCCCGTAGAGCCCATAGTGCCCTCCCTGATGCGCTGGCATATCCTAATTGGCAACCCACCGATACTACAGCGCCAGTACTTCCCCCATTCACCGCCCAACCAGGAATCCACGTGGAGACAGCTGGTTTTACGCCCCTGAACTTTTTTGAGCTGTTCTTCACGGAAGATCTTTTCAGATCTATTGTGGATCAATCAAATTTATATGCTCAACAATTTATCGCCGCCAACCCAAATTCGCACCTTGCCAGACGATTCGGCTGGAATCCTATAACGGTTTCCGAATTTAAGATCTTTCTGGGCCTTTCCCTCCACATGGGCATAACTAAACAGAGTGAATTGCGGCTATATTGGTCCACTAGCCCAGTTCACCATATGCGCATGTACTCTGCCTCCATGTCCAGGGCGAGATACGAGCAAATTCTGCGATTTATGCATTTCAGCGACAATGAAATCTGTCGTCCTCGGGGAGACCCTGCAGACGATCGGCTCCACAAAATTCGGCCCCTCATAGACCACTTCAATCAGCGGTTTGCAGCCTTGTTTACCCCCGAACAAGTTGTCTGCATTGACGAGTCCCTGATTAAATTTACTGGCCGCCTTGCTATCAAACAGTACCTCCCCAGCAAGCGTGCCAGATACGGGGTCAAACTGTATAAATTGTGTGACAGGGCCACAGGCTATACAGTTAATTTCCGTGTCTATGAGGGAAAAGATAGCACTGTGGAGCCCCCAAACTGCCCAGACTACATAGGGAGCAGCGGTAAGATTGTTTGGGACTTGGTGTCACCCTTATCCGGAAAGGGGTACCATTTGTACGTGGACAACTTTTACACAAGCGTGCCACTATTTAGTCACCTGCTTGATTTACAAATTGGCGCATGTGGCACCGTGCAACCTAATCGCCGGGGCTTCCCCCAACGGCTTGTAGATTCCCGTCTTAGTCGGGGGGCGAGAGCCTGCTTGAAAACGGACAAATTGCTTGCGGTGAAGTGGAAGGATACACGGGATGTTTATGTTCTGTCCTCCCTTCACCCAGACACGACAGTCCAAATCCCTACGGCAACTGGCGTTGTGGAGAAACCCCTCTGTGTCCACGAATATAACCTTAATATGGGAGGGGTGGACCTTAACGACCAGCTTTTGGTGCCGTATTTAGTTGCCCGTAAAGCCAGACGCTGGTACAAAAAAGTGTCTGTTTACCTTTTCCAGTTGGCTATGCTGAACGCCTTTGTCCTATACAGGGCGTCAGGACGAACTGGATCCTTCCGGGAATTCCAGGAAGCGGTCATCCTTGCCTACCTGTACCCAGGAGGCATGCCTGCCCAACTTCCCCTTCCAGATGCAGTGAGCCGGCTGCATGAGAGGCATTTTCCTTATGTCCTCCCGAGTACCCCTACCCAAATACGACCCCAAAGACGATGTCGTGTCTGTAGCAGGCGCGGATTTAGGCGTGACACCCGCTATTATTGTCCCAAATGTCCTGACCATCCTGGTCTCTGCATCGGGGAATGTTTCGAGCGCTACCATACACTAGTGGATTATTAGCGTAGGGTACAGCACGACACAGTGTAGGGCACATAAACACAGGGTCTCGAAGGATGTTGGATGTTCATCGACATTTTGAGAGACCCAAGCTGGAAGAGAAGATCGCAGAAGATCGCAGTCCCTCCCAAATCAAGAAATAAAGGAACAGTTATAAAGAAAAATAAAAGGATCCAAAAACTGTTGTGGTGTCAGTAATTTTATATGTCCTTCTACTCTTCTTACTGTACTTTTAAATGTCCTTTGTTTGTTTTTTCATTCTTTTGTGACCTGTTTCCCTTGCAGGTACTCGTCGGCTACCACGCATTGATTTTATATATTCTGACACAAACAGCGTTTGCGCTCAGCATATATGGATACCTTTGCTGATAGCAGCTGTGGTGATTTTCTGATTTCAGCACTGCAGTTAAAATCCTATTTTGGTATACGTGGATAGCGCCGTGTATACCCATCATTAAATTCAGTGGGTGGTTGTTTGGGCGGTTAATGATGAGTAATACTATGCATTATTCCTGTGCTGATTTCTGATAGGTTCTCTTTTTTTCCGTTCAGCCCACAGGCTGCATGAAAAAAAAAAAAACCTATATGCCAAACAAGGACCAGCAATGTACTGGTACGTTGCTGGACTTTGAGTGGTTATACCAGGATGATGCCTGCAGATTTAGGCATCATCTTGGTATCGTTTTTTACAGCCAGCGGTCGGCTAACATGTAAAAGCAATCCTAGCAGGTAATTGGCCGCTAGACTGCTTTTACATGCAGTGGGAGGGGCCTCCCCCCCACCGCCGCCTTCCGCAGCCTTCTGTGTTTTTTCTCGGGCTCTCCTGTCCCACCGGTTAACCCGAGAGTGCAGCCGGTGGTTCAGTTATCTAACCATAGAGCTAATTGAAGATTAGAATGGCTCCAATCATCTCTATGGCCTAAGATGCCGGAGGCTACGAGCATTTCATGACTTCTTTTTCGCCAGAAATAAACAGGGCCATTGGGAAATTGAGAAAGTATTTTATCACACCAATTTTGGCGTGGTCAGATGCGTTAAGGTCAGAGGAGAGATCTAGAGTATAAAAGACCCCAATTTTTTTTAAAAAAGAGTACCTGTCACTACCGATTGCTATCATAGGGGATATCTAAATTCACTGTGATAACAATAAAAATGATTTAAAAAAAAAAAATTCAAAATGTCAAAATAATATAAAAAAGCAAAAAAAAAATAAATAAAAAAAAAAAAAAATCGAGCCCCCCCCCCCTTTCCCCCCGTGCTTGCGCGCAATGGCACACGCAAGCGTTGGTCTAGTGTCATATGTAAACCGCAATTTCAGCATGCATGTGAGGTATCGCCGCGATCGCCAGATCGAGTGCAGTAATTCTTGCAGTAGACCTCCTCTGTAAGTCTAAAGTGGTAACCTGTAGAGACTTTTAAAGGTTTTTAAAAATGTACGTACGTTGTTGCCGCTGCTTTTTAAAGCATGTCATGTCAGGTGTTTATGAACTCGGCATAAGATCATCTTTTAAATTTTACCAAAAAAATTGGAATTATATAGTGTATTTGTGCAATAAATTAAAAAAAAATGTATTTTTTTCGCAAAATTGCGTTTGGAAAATCTGTGCGCAAATACCGTGTGACAAAAAAATTTGCAACATCCACCATTTTATTCTATAGGGCCTCTGCTTTAAAGAAATATATAATGTTTGGGGGTTCAAAGTAATTTTCTAGTAAAAAAAAAATATTTTTTCATGTAAACAAAAAGTCACAGAAAAGGCTTGGTTTTCAAGTGGTTAGAAGAGTGGGTGATGTGTGGATAAGATTGAGCGTAAAATGCCGGGACTGTTCAAACACCCCCCAAATGACTCCTTTTTGAAAAGTAGACACTCCAAGCTACTGGCTGAGAAGCATGGTGAGTCCATGGAATAGTTTATATTTTGCCACAAGTTTCGGGAAAATAATTTTTTTTTTTTTTTTTTTTTTTTTTACAGAAAGTTGTCAGTAAATGATATATTGCTCACACATGCCATGTGTATATGTGAAATGACACCCCAAAATACATTCTGCTGCTTCTCCTGAGTACAGGGATACTCCATGTGTGAGACTTTTTGCCAGTCTAGCCGTGTACAGGACCCAGAAAACCAATCCGCACCTTCTGGCTTTCTAAGGGCGTAAATTGTTGATCTCACTCCTTACTACCTATCACACTTTTGAAGTCCATAAAAGGCCAAGATGGCACAAAACCCCCCCAAATGACCCCATTTTGCAAAGTAGACACTCCAATCTATTTGCTGAGAGGCATGGTGAGTATTTTGCAGCTCTCATTTTTTTTGGAAAATGAAGAAAAAACAGGAAAATGCATTTTTTTCCTCTTTTTTCAATTTCCAAAACTTTGTGACAAAAAGTGAGATCTGCAAAATACTCAACATGCCTCTCTGCAAATAGCTCAGGGTGTCTACTTTCCAAAATGGGGTAATTTGGGGGGGGTTTTGTGCTATCTTGGAATTTTAGGGCCTCCGAAACTGTGATAGGTAGTCAGGAGTGAAATCAACAATTTACGCCCTTGGAAAGCCTGAAAGTGGAGGTTGGATTTCGGGGTCCTGTACTCGGCTAGACTGCAAAAAAGTCTCACACATGGGGTATCCCTGTACTCAGGAGAAGCAGCAGAATGTATTTTGGGGTGTCATTTCACATATACCCATGATATGTGTGAGCAATATATCATTTACTGACAGCTTTGTGTAAAAAAAAATATATATATATATATATATATATTTCCTGGAACTTGTGGCAAAATATAAAATATTCCATGGACTCACCATGCCTCTCAGCAAATAGCTTGGGGTGTCTACTTTCCAAAATGGGGTCATTTGGGGGGGTTTTGTGCTATCTTGGAATTTTAGGGCCTCCGAAACTGCTACAGGTAGTGCAGAGGTGACATGAACAATTTACACCATTAGAAAACCTGAGAGTGTTGATTGGCTTTCGCGGTCCTGTACACAGCTAGGCTCCCAAAAAGTCTCACACATGGGGCATCCCCATACTCAGGAGAAGCGGCAGAATGTATTTTGGGGTGTCATTCCACATATAACCATGTCATGTGTGAGAAATTTATCTTTTAGTGACAACGTTGTGTAAAAAAAAAATTAAAAAAAAAAAATTGTAATTTTCCCGAAACTTGTGGCAAAATATAAAATATTCCATGGACTCACCATGCCTCTCAGCAAACAGCTTGGGGTGTCTACTTTCCAAAATGGGGTCATTTGGGGGGGTTTTGTGGTATCTTGACATTTCAGGGCCTCCTAAACCATTATAGGTAGTGAGAAAATGCAATGAAAAATGTACGCCCTTTGAAATTCTGATGGTGGTGATTTGTTTTCCGGCTCCCGTACACAGCTAGGCTCCCAAAAAGTCCCACATATGTGGTATCCCTGTACTCAGGAGAAGCAGCAGAATATATTTTGGGGTGTAATTACACATATACCCATGGCATGTGTGAGCAATATATCATTTCAATGACAACTTTGAGTAAAATTTTTCAAACACCTGTGACAAAAAAATAAAATATTCAATGAGCTCAACATGCCTCTCAGAACATTCCTTAGGATGTCTACTTTCCAAAAAGTGGTAGTTTGGGGGGGTTTTGTACTGCCTCGCCATTTTAGCACTTCATGAAATGAGATAAGCAGTCAGAAATTAAAGCTTCGTAAATTTCAGTATTTACACCATAGTTTGTAGACGCTATAACTTTGGCGCAAACCAATAAAAATACACTCATTGATTTTTTTTTTTGTCAAAGACATGTAGCTAAATATATTTTGGCCAAAAAAAATGACATAAATTGAGAATATTGGATATTTTTTAAAAGACAAAGTTGAAAATGTCATTTTTTTGCAAAATTTTCGCTCTTTTTTTATTAATATCGCAAAAAATAAAAAGCGCAGGGGTGATCAAATACCACCAAAAGAATGCTCTGTTTGTGGGAAAAAAAGGACGTAAATTTCGTTTAGGTACAGCATTGCATGACCGCGCAATTATCAGTTAAAGTCACGAAGTGCCAAGTTGAAAAAAGGGGTCTGGTCCTTTAGCAGCCAAATCCTCCGGGGCTTAAGTGGTTAAGATTCAAAACATCAAATATATTATAATAATATGTAAAATATTAAATTACATTTTACTTTCCTGTTGTGTGTATTTTTTATTTGACTGCGCAGCTTTGATAATTTTTTTATGTTTATGGAATAATTCTTTAACCACTTTAGGACCGGAGGATTTTCCTGCTTTACGTCCAGGCCACTTTTTGCAACTTGGCACTGTGCGACTTTAACTGACAATTGCGCGGACATGCAATGCCGTACCCAAACAAAATTTACATCCTTTTTTTCCCACAAACAGAGCTTTCTTTTGATGGTATTTGATCACCTCTGCGCTTTTCTTTTTTTGCGATATTAATAAAAAAAGAACGACAATTTTTAAAAAATAACAATATTTTTCTACTCTGACAGTTAAAAAATATCCAATATATTCAATTTTTGTCATATATTTAGGCCAAAATGTATTTAGCTACATGTCTTTGACAAAAAAATTCTCAATGAGCGTATTTTTAACCGCTTTAAGACCATAAGATTTTACCCCATTCCTGACCAGGCCATATTTTGCGATTCGGCACTGCGTTAATTTAACGGACAATTGCGCGGTCGTGCAAATATGTACCCAAATTAAATTGATGTCATTTTTTCCCCACAAATAGAGATTTATTTTGGTGGTATTTGATCACCTGTGCGATTTTTACTTTTTACGCTATAAACAAAAAAAGAGCATCAATTTTGAAAAAATAACAATATTTTCACATTTTTTTATATGAAATTCCCCCCCAAAAAATGTAAAAATATATTTTTTTAACATTTGGCCAATTTGTTTTCTGCTACCTATTTTTGGTAAAAAAAATCACAATAAGCGTATTTTGATTGGTTTGCGCAAAAGTTATCGCAGCTACTAACTACGGGAAAGATTTATGTCATTTATGTCATTTTTATTGTTTTTTTTTTTAACGAGTAATGGCGGCGATCTGCGAATATTTTTTTGCGGGACTGCGACATTGCGGCGGACAGATCGGACCCTTGACTGACATTTTTGACACTTTTGGGGGGGGACCAGTGACATTACTACAGTAATCAGTGCTATACATATGCACTGTTACTGTAATAATGACACTGGCAGGGAAGGGGTTAACTTTATTGGTGATCAAGGGGTTAAATGTATGCCTGGTGCTTACTGACGTGTGTGGGGGGAGGGGATTGTGTGACACAGGCACAGATCGCAGGTTCAGCTATGCTGAATCCTACAATCTGTCACTGTTTGTCACTTAGGAGATCCGCCCGCTTTGTTTACACAAGCGGGCGGATCTCCACACTCAATCCCCGACGATCGGGGAAGAGCGGCGGTGATCACTGTCTCTCCTCCCCTGACCCGACTCCCGCTGTGACTGGATACAGCGGGAGAGAGCCTCCGGCGGCGCGCGCGCCTACAAGGGGAGGAGTCCAGCGACGTAGGTCTACGTCGCTGGATGGAATCGAGCTACTTTGCCGCAGTACGCTCAATGTGACCGGTCAGCAAGTGGTTAATTTTCAGTACAACGTTGAGAAATATTAAAAAATATACAAAGTTCACTTCGAACTGATGGTACAAGCAGTCGGTTACGTTCGTCAGACCACAAATTTCCCATGACGCTGAAAATTCGTTCAATGTTTGCATTTGATACCGGAATTGATACACAATACTGGAACAGTTTCAGTAAACTCAGAGCTGGCTCTTTCTTGAAAAACTACATCCACTTTTCAAGGAATGAATCGCCCTGCAGATGAACATAAACTTCTTCTAAGGCAGAAATTTCATCTAAGAGAGTGTTGGGTGGAAGTTCTTCTCGCCATGGTGATAATAACCAGATGTTCGTAATTTCTTCTATAGTTGGAGGATTATTGCGATCAATTAGATTGAAACAACTTAGCGTCTCATATGTCCACTATTTTGTGAAAATAAAATAGTGAACATAATGTGAAAAAAGTGGACTGTCTGCTCAAATAGTGGACACCTGGCAACCTTATGTATGAATACTGCAAACATCTGCACAATAAACACAAAAATTGCCATATTTTCTCTAATGTGTAGTTCCTATATCAGCATTTTTTTTTCCAGAGATACCGCAATCAGGAAACAAATACATATTGTGGCCACTAAATGGCCATGACAGTATAGGAAATACACATACCAGAAGAAGCACGGCAGTTTTCTTTCTGATTGTGCAGATGTTTGTCACATCCATATCCATCATGTTTTAAACATTGACCCCTTAGAGTCAGTGACACGGA
This sequence comes from Pelophylax lessonae, assembly GCF_965119305.1. Taxonomy (NCBI): domain Eukaryota; kingdom Metazoa; phylum Chordata; class Amphibia; order Anura; family Ranidae; genus Pelophylax; species Pelophylax lessonae. Next base: position 27,869 of record NW_028120122.1, read on the forward strand.
ATTCTTTATTGTACATTTTATTATATAAACTAGGTACAGACAAGGTTTAACAAAGTTTAACCAGTTCTGGACTGGAAGGATTTGCCCCCTTAATGACCAGGCCATATTTTGTGATTTGGCACTGCGTTACTTTAACAAAAAATTGTGCGGTCCTGCAACGCTGTACAGAAATAAAATTGATGTCCTTTCTTTTTTTTTTTTTCCTTAAATAGAACTTTTTTTGGTGTTATTTGGTCACCTCTGTGATTCTTATTTTTTGCGCTATAAACTTAAACAAAAGCAACAATTTGCAAACTTTTCACATTCTGCTATATAACATTCCCAAAAAAAAAAAAAAAAATGTATTAAAAATCAAAATTTTCATCCTTTTAGGCCAATTTGTATTCTGCTACATATTTTTGGTAAAAAAAAATAAATTGCAATAAGCGTATTTTGATTGGTTTGTGCAAAAGTTATCGCGTCTACAAACTAGGGGAAAGATTTAAGTAATTTTTATTGTTTTTTTTTTTTTTACTAGTAATGGCAGCGATCTGCGATTTTTAGCAGGACTGCGACATTGCGATGGACAGATCGGACCCCTGACTGACATTTTTGACACTTTTGGGGGGACCAGTGACATTACTACAGTAATCAGTACTACAAATATGCATTGTTATTGTAATAATGAAACTGGCAGGGAAGGGGTTAACACAGTGGGTGATCAAGGGGTTAAATGTAAGCCTAGATGAGTGTTTATAACTGTATGGGGGTTGGGCTTTTGAAATGACCACAGAGTCATGTGACCCTATATAGAAGGAGGGCGCTCTGGGATCATTGCAGAGAGAAGAACGGTTGGCTGTGTTTACAACAGCTGACCATCCTTCTCTCTCAGCTGGGAGCGATCTCGGGTGGCCGGCGGCAATCGCGGCCGCCGACCCCGTGCATCAGCTTCCCCGCTGCCGAGTGGGGACGGGAGCGCGCCATCAGTGGCGCGCACTCACCCGTAGCACTAGGCGCGCGACCGACATAGTACTACGTCGGTTCACGCAGGAGGGGCTGCTTGCCGCAGTAAAACAGCGGCGGGCCATCCTTAAGTGGTTAACAAGACAAAAAGCAGTTGACCTCTCATCAGCTTTACAAGTCTGCATGAGCAAATTGCTGACCTGTCCCAATATACGAAATAGGGTAATTTTTGTACAGGTGGTCCCAGGACGATGCCTGAATGCAGGGAGTATGACACACAAAGATGAGTCACACTGCCAGATGTGTTGGATCTCTGGTTTTCATCTGCCTACTGTAGTTCCATCCACTGACCCCTAGGGGGCCCACTAATAATGCAAGACACAGTCATGGCGCTGGGGAAGCTGAACTGTGTGCAAGCCAGCAGGTGGATCAAGCCTACCTTCTTGTTATATAAAGCCACAGATTTTTGTTGTGCAGCAATACAACCTTGGGCACTGCACAGGTCTGTCATCGGAATCCTAACAACTGAAACACACTCAAAAGCTACACCCGGTGCATAAAAAAGTGCACACACGCAAACCTGACCCTGATCCCCCGGAGCGCAAGGCTCCTGACAGGGATTGAGGTACTCACTATGGCCTGCCCAGCCGAAACTAGGTAGACCCCGTTCTCCAGGGGGACTGCCGAAACAGCCCACCCCAAGTACTTGGTGGTGCTCCCCCGAAGGGAGACCCCATGAGAGAGGGCGAACTAAGCCAAAAGGCCATATCCACCCCCTCCCAAGATGTTCAGGGCAGGCCCGAGGACCTACGCCATACTAATCGTGCAAGTGACAACCAAAAAGGACAAACGTGAACACACAACAAAGAAAAAAAGAGTAGGAAAGGGGAAGTGGAGAAGTGTGGGTAGTGCCAAAGTGCAAGACTTTGACAGGCCCCCCCCGGCTAGAAATAAAAAATTCCTCTGGTGCCAGCCAAAAGGTCCATCCCAAGAGGCAGGTGTGGAAAAAGTGTGTGTGGTGCAGTGACCAAGGTGCCAAAAAACTCAGGTGAGCTGCCCCTCACCAGTGAGAATTAAGGCACCCCTGGGCTGCCACCCCAGGGGCATGTACACTACGGGCTTTTTCGGTCTCGGCCCCTGGCCAGACACGGTGTAGCCCATCCCTACCAGGAGGCTTGGAACATGGACAGCTTAGGGAGAGCCTGCCTTCAACTGGGGAAAAAGGCCCTCCCTGTAAGGCCAGATTCAACCCAGGAGGAAAAGGCCCTCCCACCGCCATCCCTATTCCTTACCAATTACATCCAGGAGCAGTACTAACCGGAAATTGGCGAAACCGGCTTTGTTGCTCCCTTCAAACTGATAGGGACAGATCCCATTCAAATCAGAAGGCAATGGACCCATCCGGCTTTCTCTAACAGTGCCTACTTCCCAGTCCCCCAGATTCTCCTGAGAGGCCCTGGTTCTTTTCAGCCCCTGCCGATACTAACCATCCAGGTCCATACCAACTGATAAGAACAGATACTACACTTGATCTTAGCCAAAAGGCCGAGAAGCGGCATCCTAACAACTGATGATGCTATTGGTTGATGAAGAGGACTTTGCATCCTTTTTTCTTCGCCGCTGCCCCTTTCTATCAACACTAGGTCATGTTAGCTTAGAGTTAAGCCCCGTGCACACGTAGCGATTGTCAGCCGTAAATATTCGGCTGCCGAACGATCGGCCGATTGTCGGCTTGTTAGTATGATGCTTCCGACAACCGACTCCGACTTTTCGGCCGAACAGAATCGGGTGTGCAGCCTTTAAAATTTTTGTTGGCCGTCACCAGAACGGCCGATTGTTCGCCAGTCAGTACAGAATTCGGCCGACTAACAGCAGATGAGCAAGACTGGGCATGCTCAGAGAAGAAGAAACACACGGAAAGTTAACCATCACATGGCATCACTTCTGCAGTCGGCTGTTGTTGGCCGACAAAATTCGTGTGCAGTCTTTAGCACTTTTCAACCGACAGGACAGCACCGGACAAAAGACGGCCGATCGTTCGGCCGACATTCAGGAAGTGTGTACGGGGCTTTAGGGAGAGAGACTGATGGAGAAGAGAAACACTGGAATACCAGTCAGTACCAGTGTATAAAGGTGTATTTACAAAAGTAAACCACCTCTAATGTTGGATGTCCTATGTGCATGGATGTTGCTGAGTTATGTAAAACTATTAGTTTATTTTTTTAGAAAGGGGTGCCTCGAGATTGTGAATTAAAAAGGTGCCGATCCTGAGAAACACTTGCTTAGGATACCATTACCCACAGTAAGTAGGTGGGTTGCACAGGTCACTGACTTTTACATTAGAGCTCCAGCATGGATCTTGTTGCTTTTGGACACAAATAATAGCATATGAATAAATGATCCTCAAAGGTTATTTTTTAAATGCGGTGTGCATATCTAGCATAGAGAGCTATAGCAATAACATGTATTATCATGGGACAAACATGTCTATGTATAAATGTGAGATAATTATGAAATAAAATATAATATATCACTACACTAAACAAGTGGAATACGCAGGTAATAGTCAGAAATATGATTTTACAGTTTTTGGGGAATATAATGTGATCTAAAAGTTAAAATGTATATAGATACAAATTTATTGTGAGACCTCGTTAGTAGATGGCAGCAAAGAATAATAGACTATGAAATACAGTGTTGTATTTAGTGTATATAGTGTATCCTAAGAATATTAGACTAATATATAGAGTGTACCCTAAAAATAATAGACTACTAAATACAGTGAACCCTAAGAATATTAGACTACTAGATACAATGTCGAATTTAATTTATACTGTATAATGTACCCTAAGAGTGCTAGATACAGTGTACCTAAAGAATGATAGACTACTATATATAGTGTAAGTTAAGAATAATAAAATACTAAATACACTGTACCCTAAAAATAGAAGACTACCAAATGCAGTGAACCCTAAGAATAATAGACTGCTAAATTCACTGTTGTATTTAGTGTATATACAGTGTACCCTAAGAGTAATAGAATACTAAATACAAAGTATCCTAAAGAATGATAGCCTACTATATATATTGTAACCTAAGAATAATAGAATACTAAATACAAAGTACCCTAAAAATAATAGACTACCAAATATAGTGTACCCTAAAAATAATAGACTACTATATAGAGAGTACCCGAAGAATAATAGAGTGCTAGATACAGTGTACCTAAAGAATTATAGACTACTATCTATAGTGTAACCTAAGAATAAAAGAATACTAAATTATAAGAATACTAAATGTTGTATTTAGTGTATATACAGTGTACCCTAAGAGTAATAGAATACTAAATACAAAGTACCCTAAAGAATGATAGCCTACTATATATATATTGTACCCTAAAAATAATAGACTACTAAATACAATGTACCCTAAGAATAATAGGCTACTACCGTATTTTTCCGTGTATAAGACGCTACTATTTGCTCAAATTTTTATGCTGAAAATCGAGGGGCGTCTTATACACGGTCAGTAAGCAGTGCACGGGTGCGTAGCTGGCCATATTGTCAAAGAGGCTTCCTACAATTGCAAGCTATGGACGTCAGATAATGCTGTAAAGGCGGAGACTGCAGATGCGATACCATTGGAGGTTGGAGTGCGCAGATGCGAGAGAGAGAGATGCGAGAACGGAGCCCAGATGTCAGAGAATAAAAAAATGAGTACTGGTAAGCGATTGTCTTACACTGCTAAATTCAAACTAAATGTAATTCGCTATGCAAAAGAGCATGGCAATAGGGCTGCAGAGAGACAGTTTGGACCTCCACCCACGGAGTGCATGATCAGACAGTGGAGAAAACAGGAAAATCAACTCCTTATGTTTAAAATATTGATTTCTGAAGTTATGGTTGGAAAAATGGGGGGCGTCTTATACATGGGGGCGTCTTATACATGGAAAAATACGGTAAATACAGTGTTCCCTAAACATAATAGACTACTAGAAACACTGTACCTAAAGAATAAATATACTAGTGTATACAGTATACCTAGATACAAGGTACCCTAAGAATAATAAACTACAAGATACAGTGTACCCTAACAATAATAGACTACTAGATACAGTGAACCCTAAGAATAATTGAATACTAGATACCCGTATCCTAAGAATAGCAGACTACTATATACAGCGTTCACTAAAAATAATAGACTACTAGATACAATGTACCTAAAGAATGATAGACTAGTGCAGGGCTCAAAATTTAAAGTCCTGAGTTACTAGCCAGGCCTTAAGGGTTACTCGCCACCAGTTGCCCCACCCAACTCCTACCCTGCCCCGCCCCTAATTCCGCCCCTAAACACGCCTCATAAATTATCTCATATAATTACACTGTTAAATGTTTTTGCATTAATGCAGAAGTTACAAAACTAAATATTAATAACAACGTTTTCAGTGCCCATCAGTGCAGCCTAATCAGTGCCCATCAAGGGTCTGGAAACCCCAAATCACCCTCCTAGTACCCCCCCCCCCAAAAATTTCACCTCCTAGAACAAATCCTACCCATCAAATCCTCCCCCACCCATCAAAATTTTCCCCCTAGCACAAAAAAACCCCATTATTCCTACTGGCACAACCCCTCCCCCCAAATACCCCTTTTTAACAGCCCCAAGACTTCCTGTTCTGGCACAAATCCATCCCCATTCCAATAATCTCTACAAGGACGATCCCCAAATCCCCACTCCTGGCACAAATCCTCACCCCATCCCAGGACGAATCACTCCTCCTAGCACCCTCCCCCCCAATTGCCCTGCTAGAGGAAATCTAATATTGTCACCTCTCAAATTCCCCATCCCAGCACAACCCCCCTCCCCCCCATATCGATCCCACATAGAAGTAATCATCTTCTCCCCACCCCTCCTAGTACAAATAGTTTTTGGGGGATTGTCCTTGGGGGGGGGGGATAAGAGAATTTGTAGCAGGAGTGGTGGGGAGAAGATGATTACTTCTAGGTGGGATCAATATGGGAGGGGGGGGGGACTGTGCTGAGATGGGGGGTTGTGCTAGGAGGGGGGGATTGTGCTGAGATGGGGGGTTTTGCTGAGATGGGGGGGTTGTGCTAGGAGGGGGGGGTTGTGCTGAGATGGGAATTTGGGAGGTGACAGGATAAGATTTGTACCCCAGTGTAGTTCTCCCTTTCCTCCAGCATGCAGACCTCAGATACAGCGCGGCACATCGCTCTGTGATCCTCCTCTTCATATGTCCAATCGGAGGAGGAGCGGAGGAGGAGCCTAAGAGAAGCCTATTCCTATTCCTAAAGCTTTGCACGGACAGCTGGCGGGAGAGATGCGCTGCAGAAGGGGAAGAAGATTGTGGCTCCGGAATGACACTGGATGTCAGATCCGGACTATACAGAGTTTGTTACCCGCCCCCTTTCCACATTGCTTGCTTTGACTCGGAGGTCAGGGGATAACAAACTCTGTATAGTCCGGATCTGACATCCAGTGTCATTCCTGAGCCGCAATCTTCTTCCCCTTCTGCAGCGCATCTCTCCCGCCAGCTGTCCGTGCAAAGCTTTAGAAATTGTCTTCTCCTCCATTCCACCTCCACTCTGACTCTTTAAGGGGAGAAGTCCCGATCTGATGTCTTCTATACTGACAGGAGTGTGAAGCCCGGCGAGAAGAGAGAGAGAGAGCACATCCCGCTCTCTCCTGTCACTAGTCACAGAAACACTCCTGGCAGCGCCCCCTCCACCTCCCATGACACAGACGCCCAGGGCAGCCATCCATCCCACCCTCCCTTGTACCGGCTCGCCTTAACATGGGATGATCGGCTTGACCCCCTCCATCAGTACTGCTGGCCGGATAAAGTCAGCGGCGGATCATCCCGCTGTAACAGCTTAAATTGTAATTGCCGGGCGCAGCGCTCGCTGACATACACAGTCCTGCCTCCTAGCCCGGCTTCTTTGATAGACAGAACACCTGGCCAACCAGGACGTGTGATGTCTATCAAAGAAGCCGGGCTAGGAGGCGGGACTGTGTATGTCGGCGAGCGCTGCGCCCGGCAATTACAATTAAAGCTGTCACAGCGGGATGATCCGCCGCTGACATTATCCAATCCTTCGGCCGGCTTTCCTCTCCTCTCTTCCCCTGACAGGAGCTCACCCTACATAATTTTCCACTCGCAAAATGATAGGGATAG